>NC_083874.1:110205395-110210395 GCF_032452875.1 Bos javanicus
GTTAGGGTTAGGGTTAGGGTTAGGGTTAGGGTTAGGGTTAGGGTTAGGGTTAGGGTTAGGGTTAGGGTTAGGGTTAGGGTTAGGGTTAGGGTTAGGGTTAGGGTTAGGGTTAGGGTTAGGGTTAGGGTTAGGGTTAGGGTTAGGGTTAGGGTTAGGGTTAGGGTTAGGGTTAGGGTTAGGGTTAGGGTTAGGGTTAGGGTTAGGGTTAGGGTTAGGGTTAGGGTTAGGGTTAGGGTTAGGGTTAGGGTTAGGGTTAGGGTTAGGGTTAGGGTTAGGGTTAGGGTTAGGGTTAGGGTTAGGGTTAGGGTTAGGGTTAGGGTTAGGGTTAGGGTTAGGGTTAGGGTTAGGGTTAGGGTTAGGGTTAGGGTTAGGGTTAGGGTTAGGGTTAGGGTTAGGGTTAGGGTTAGGGTTAGGGTTAGGGTTAGGGTTAGGGTTAGGGTTAGGGTTAGGGTTAGGGTTAGGGTTAGGGTTAGGGTTAGGGTTAGGGTTAGGGTTAGGGTTAGGGTTAGGGTTAGGGTTAGGGTTAGGGTTAGGGTTAGGGTTAGGGTTAGGGTTAGGGTTAGGGTTAGGGTTAGGGTTAGGGTTAGGGTTAGGGTTAGGGTTAGGGTTAGGGTTAGGGTTAGGGTTAGGGTTAGGGTTAGGGTTAGGGTTAGGGTTAGGGTTAGGGTTAGGGTTAGGGTTAGGGTTAGGGTTAGGGTTAGGGTTAGGGTTAGGGTTAGGGTTAGGGTTAGGGTTAGGGTTAGGGTTAGGGTTAGGGTTAGGGTTAGGGTTAGGGTTAGGGTTAGGGTTAGGGTTAGGGTTAGGGTTAGGGTTAGGGTTAGGGTTAGGGTTAGGGTTAGGGTTAGGGTTAGGGTTAGGGTTAGGGTTAGGGTTAGGGTTAGGGTTAGGGTTAGGGTTAGGGTTAGGGTTAGGGTTAGGGTTAGGGTTAGGGTTAGGGTTAGGGTTAGGGTTAGGGTTAGGGTTAGGGTTAGGGTTAGGGTTAGGGTTAGGGTTAGGGTTAGGGTTAGGGTTAGGGTTAGGGTTAGGGTTAGGGTTAGGGTTAGGGTTAGGGTTAGGGTTAG
Source organism: Bos javanicus (assembly GCF_032452875.1). Taxonomy (NCBI): domain Eukaryota; kingdom Metazoa; phylum Chordata; class Mammalia; order Artiodactyla; family Bovidae; genus Bos; species Bos javanicus. Next base: position 110,206,457 of record NC_083874.1, read on the forward strand.
GGTTAGGGTTAGGGTTAGGGTTAGGGTTAGGGTTAGGGTTAGGGTTAGGGTTAGGGTTAGGGTTAGGGTTAGGGTTAGGGTTAGGGTTAGGGTTAGGGTTAGGGTTAGGGTTAGGGTTAGGGTTAGGGTTAGGGTTAGGGTTAGGGTTAGGGTTAGGGTTAGGGTTAGGGTTAGGGTTAGGGTTAGGGTTAGGGTTAGGGTTAGGGTTAGGGTTAGGGTTAGGGTTAGGGTTAGGGTTAGGGTTAGGGTTAGGGTTAGGGTTAGGGTTAGGGTTAGGGTTAGGGTTAGGGTTAGGGTTAGGGTTAGGGTTAGGGTTAGGGTTAGGGTTAGGGTTAGGGTTAGGGTTAGGGTTAGGGTTAGGGTTAGGGTTAGGGTTAGGGTTAGGGTTGGGGTTAGGGTTAGGGTTAGGGTTAGGGTTAGGGTTAGGGTTAGGGTTAGGGTTAGGGTTAGGGTTAGGGTTAGGGTTAGGGTTAGGGTTAGGGTTAGGGTTAGGGTTAGGGTTAGGGTTAGGGTTAGGGTTAGGGTTAGGGTTAGGGTTGGGGTTAGGGTTAGGGTTAGGGTTAGGGTTAGGGTTAGGGTTAGGGTTAGGGTTGGGGTTAGGGTTAGGGTTAGGGTTAGGGTTAGGGTTAGGGTTAGGGTTAGGGTTAGGGTTAGGGTTAGGGTTAGGGTTAGGGTTAGGGTTAGGGTTAGGGTTAGGGTTAGGGTTAGGGTTAGGGTTAGGGTTAGGGTTAGGGTTAGGGTTAGGGTTAGGGTTAGGGTTAGGGTTAGGGTTAGGGTTAGGGTTAGGGTTAGGGTTAGGGTTAGGGTTAGGGTTAGGGTTAGGGTTAGGGTTAGGGTTAGGGTTAGGGTTAGGGTTAGGGTTAGGGTTAGGGTTAGGGTTAGGGTTAGGGTTAGGGTTAGGGTTAGGGTTAGGGTTAGGGTTAGGGTTAGGGTTAGGGTTAGGGTTAGGGTTAGGGTTAGGGTTAGGGTTAGGGTTAGGGTTAGGGTTAGGGTTAGGGTTAGGGTTAGGGTTAGGGTTAGGGTTAGGGTTAGGGTTAGGGTTAGGGTTAGGGTTAGGGTTAGGGTTAGGGTTAGGGTTAGGGTTAGGGTTAGGGTTAGGGTTAGGGTTAGGGTTAGGGTTAGGGTTAGGGTTAGGGTTAGGGTTAGGGTTAGGGTTAGGGTTAGGGTTAGGGTTAGGGTTAGGGTTAGGGTTAGGGTTAGGGTTAGGGTTAGGGTTAGGGTTAGGGTTAGGGTTAGGGTTAGGGTTAGGGTTAGGGTTAGGGTTAGGGTTAGGGTTAGGGTTAGGGTTAGGGTTAGGGTTAGGGTTAGGGTTAGGGTTAGGGTTAGGGTTAGGGTTAGGGTTAGGGTTAGGGTTAGGGTTAGGGTTAGGGTTAGGGTTAGGGTTAGGGTTAGGGTTAGGGTTAGGGTTAGGGTTAGGGTTAGGGTTAGGGTTAGGGTTAGGGTTAGGGTTAGGGTTAGGGTTAGGGTTAGGGTTAGGGTTAGGGTTAGGGTTAGGGTTAGGGTTAGGGTTAGGGTTAGGGTTAGGGTTAGGGTTAGGGTTAGGGTTAGGGTTAGGGTTAGGGTTAGGGTTAGGGTTAGGGTTAGGGTTAGGGTTAGGGTTAGGGTTAGGGTTAGGGTTAGGGTTAGGGTTAGGGTTAGGGTTAGGGTTAGGGTTAGGGTTAGGGTTAGGGTTAGGGTTAGGGTTAGGGTTAGGGTTAGGGTTAGGGTTAGGGTTAGGGTTAGGGTTAGGGTTAGGGTTAGGGTTAGGGTTAGGGTTAGGGTTAGGGTTAGGGTTAGGGTTAGGGTTAGGGTTAGGGTTAGGGTTAGGGTTAGGGTTAGGGTTAGGGTTAGGGTTAGGGTTAGGGTTAGGGTTAGGGTTAGGGTTAGGGTTAGGGTTAGGGTTAGGGTTAGGGTTAGGGTTAGGGTTAGGGTTAGGGTTAGGGTTAGGGTTAGGGTTAGGGTTAGGGTTAGGGTTAGGGTTAGGGTTAGGGTTAGGGTTAGGGTTAGGGTTAGGGTTAGGGTTAGGGTTAGGGTTAGGGTTAGGGTTAGGGTTAGGGTTAGGGTTAGGGTTAGGGTTAGGGTTAGGGTTAGGGTTAGGGTTAGGGTTAGGGTTAGGGTTAGGGTTAGGGTTAGGGTTAGGGTTAGGGTTAGGGTTAGGGTTAGGGTTAGGGTTAGGGTTAGGGTTAGGGTTAGGGTTAGGGTTAGGGTTAGGGTTAGGGTTAGGGTTAGGGTTAGGGTTAGGGTTAGGGTTAGGGTTAGGTTTAGGGTTGGGGTTAGGGTTGGGGTTAGGGTTAGGGTTAGGGTTAGGGTTAGGGTTAGGGTTAGGGTTAGGGTTAGGGTTAGGGTTAGGGTTAGGGTTAGGGTTAGGGTTAGGGTTAGGGTTAGGGTTAGGGTTAGGGTTAGGGTTAGGGTTAGGGTTAGGGTTAGGGTTAGGGTTAGGGTTAGGGTTAGGGTTAGGGTTAGGGTTAGGGTTAGGGTTAGGGTTAGGGTTAGGGTTAGGGTTAGGGTTAGGGTTAGGGTTAGGGTTAGGGTTAGGGTTGGGGTTAGGGTTAGGGTTAGGGTTAGGGTTAGGGTTAGGGTTAGGGTTAGGGTTAGGGTTAGGGTTAGGGTTAGGGTTAGGGTTAGGGTTAGGGTTAGGGTTAGGGTTAGGGTTAGGGTTAGGGTTAGGGTTAGGGTTAGGGTTAGGGTTAGGGTTAGGGTTAGGGTTAGGGTTAGGGTTAGGGTTAGGGTTAGGGTTAGGGTTAGGGTTAGGGTTAGGGTTAGGGTTAGGGTTAGGGTTAGGGTTAGGGTTAGGGTTAGGGTTAGGGTTAGGGTTAGGGTTAGGGTTAGGGTTAGGGTTAGGGTTAGGGTTAGGGTTAGGGTTAGGGTTAGGGTTAGGGTTAGGGTTAGGGTTAGGGTTAGGGTTAGGGTTAGGGTTAGGGTTAGGGTTAGGGTTAGGGTTGGGGTTAGGGTTAGGGTTAGGGTTAGGGTTAGGGTTAGGGTTAGGGTTAGGGTTAGGGTTAGGGTTAGGGTTAGGGTTAGGGTTAGGGTTAGGGTTAGGGTTAGGGTTAGGGTTAGGGTTAGGGTTAGGGTTAGGGTTAGGGTTAGGGTTAGGGTTAGGGTTAGGGTTAGGGTTAGGGTTAGGGTTAGGGTTAGGGTTAGGGTTAGGGTTAGGGTTAGGGTTAGGGTTAGGGTTAGGGTTAGGGTTAGGGTTAGGGTTAGGGTTAGGGTTAGGGTTAGGGTTAGGGTTAGGGTTAGGGTTAGGGTTAGGGTTAGGGTTAGGGTTAGGGTTAGGGTTAGGGTTAGGGTTAGGGTTAGGGTTAGGGTTAGGGTTAGGGTTAGGGTTAGGGTTAGGGTTAGGGTTAGGGTTAGGGTTAGGGTTAGGGTTAGGGTTAGGGTTAGGGTTAGGGTTAGGGTTAGGGTTAGGGTTAGGGTTAGGGTTAGGGTTAGGGTTAGGGTTAGGGTTAGGGTTAGGGTTAGGGTTAGGGTTAGGGTTGGGGTTAGGGTTAGGGTTAGGGTTAGGGTTAGGGTTAGGGTTAGGGTTAGGGTTAGGGTTAGGGTTAGGGTTAGGGTTAGGGTTAGGGTTAGGGTTAGGGTTAGGGTTAGGGTTAGGGTTAGGGTTAGGGTTAGGGTTAGGGTTAGGGTTAGGGTTAGGGTTAGGGTTAGGGTTAGGGTTAGGGTTAGGGTTAGGGTTAGGGTTAGGGTTAGGGTTAGGGTTAGGGTTAGGGTTAGGGTTAGGGTTAGGGTTAGGGTTAGGGTTAGGGTTAGGGTTAGGGTTAGGGTTAGGGTTAGGGTTAGGGTTAGGGTTAGGGTTAGGGTTAGGGTTAGGGTTAGGGTTAGGGTTAGGGTTAGGGTTAGGGTTAGGGTTAGGGTTAGGGTTAGGGTTAGGGTTAGGGTTAGGGTTAGGGTTAGGGTTAGGGTTAGGGTTAGGGTTAGGGTTAGGGTTAGGGTTAGGGTTAGGGTTAGGGTTAGGGTTAGGGT
>NC_083874.1:110215395-110217459 GCF_032452875.1 Bos javanicus
GGGTTAGGGTTAGGGTTAGGGTTAGGGTTAGGGTTAGGGTTAGGGTTAGGGTTAGGGTTAGGGTTAGGGTTAGGGTTAGGGTTAGGGTTAGGGTTGGGGTTAGGGTTAGGGTTAGGGTTAGGGTTAGGGTTAGGGTTAGGGTTAGGGTTAGGGTTAGGGTTAGGGTTAGGGTTAGGGTTAGGGTTAGGGTTAGGGTTAGGGTTAGGGTTAGGGTTAGGGTTAGGGTTAGGGTTAGGGTTAGGGTTAGGGTTAGGGTTAGGGTTAGGGTTAGGGTTAGGGTTAGGGTTAGGGTTAGGGTTAGGGTTAGGGTTAGGGTTAGGGTTAGGGTTAGGGTTAGGGTTAGGGTTAGGGTTAGGGTTAGGGTTAGGGTTAGGGTTAGGGTTAGGGTTAGGGTTAGGGTTAGGGTTAGGGTTAGGGTTAGGGTTAGGGTTAGGGTTAGGGTTAGGGTTAGGGTTAGGGTTAGGGTTAGGGTTAGGGTTAGGGTTAGGGTTAGGGTTAGGGTTAGGGTTAGGGTTAGGGTTAGGGTTAGGGTTAGGGTTAGGGTTAGGGTTAGGGTTAGGGTTAGGGTTAGGGTTAGGGTTAGGGTTAGGGTTAGGGTTAGGGTTAGGGTTAGGGTTAGGGTTAGGGTTAGGGGTTAGGGTTAGGGTTAGGGTTAGGGTTAGGGTTAGGGTTAGGGTTAGGGTTAGGGGTTAGGGTTAGGGTTAGGGTTAGGGTTAGGGTTAGGGTTGGTTAGGGTTAGGGTTAGGGTTAGGGTTAGGGTTAGGGTTAGGGTTAGGGTTAGGGTTAGGGTTAGGGTTAGGGTTAGGGTTAGGGTTAGGGTTAGGGTTAGGGTTAGGGTTAGGGTTAGGGTTAGGGTTAGGGTTAGGGTTAGGGTTAGGGTTAGGGTTAGGGTTAGGGTTAGGGTTAGGGTTAGGGTTAGGGTTAGGGTTAGGGTTAGGGTTAGGGTTAGGGTTAGGGTTAGGGTTAGGGTTAGGGTTAGGGTTAGGGTTAGGGTTAGGGTTAGGGTTAGGGTTAGGGTTAGGGTTAGGGTTAGGGTTAGGGTTAGGGTTAGGGTTAGGGTTAGGGTTAGGGTTAGGGTTAGGGTTAGGGTTAGGGTTAGGGTTAGGGTTAGGGTTAGGGTTAGGGTTAGGGTTAGGGTTAGGGTTAGGGTTAGGGTTAGGGTTGGGGTTAGGGTTAGGGTTAGGGTTAGGGTTAGGGTTAGGGTTAGGGTTAGGGTTAGGGTTAGGGTTAGGGTTAGGGTTAGGGTTAGGGTTAGGGTTAGGGTTAGGGTTAGGGTTAGGGTTAGGGTTAGGGTTAGGGTTAGGGTTGGGGTTAGGGTTAGGGTTAGGGTTAGGGTTAGGGTTAGGGTTAGGGTTAGGGTTAGGGTTAGGGTTAGGGTTAGGGTTAGGGTTAGGGTTAGGGTTAGGGTTAGGGTTAGGGTTAGGGTTAGGGTTAGGGTTAGGGTTAGGGTTAGGGTTAGGGGTTAGGGTTAGGGTTAGGGTTAGGGTTAGGGTTAGGGTTAGGGTTAGGGTTAGGGTTAGGGTTAGGGTTAGGGTTAGGGTTAGGGTTAGGGTTAGGGTTAGGGTTAGGGTTAGGGTTAGGGTTAGGGTTAGGGTTAGGGTTAGGGTTAGGGTTAGGGTTAGGGTTAGGGTTAGGGTTAGGGTTAGGGTTAGGGTTAGGGTTAGGGTTAGGGTTAGGGTTAGGGTTAGGGTTAGGGTTAGGGTTAGGGTTAGGGTTAGGGTTAGGGTTAGGGTTAGGGTTAGGGTTAGGGTTAGGGTTAGGGTTAGGGTTAGGGTTAGGGTTAGGGTTAGGGTTAGGGTTAGGGTTAGGGTTAGGGTTAGGGTTAGGGTTAGGGTTAGGGTTAGGGTTAGGGTTAGGGTTAGGGTTAGGGTTAGGGTTAGGGTTAGGGTTAGGGTTAGGGTTAGGGTTAGGGTTAGGGTTAGGGTTAGGGTTAGGGTTAGGGTTAGGGTTAGGGTTAGGGTTAGGGTTAGGGTTAGGGTTAGGGTTAGGGTTAGGGTTAGGGTTAGGGTTAGGGTTAGGGTTAGGGTTAGGGTTAGGGTTAGGGTTAGGGTTAGGGTTAGGGTT